>NC_044366.1:34735477-34750477 GCF_007364275.1 Archocentrus centrarchus
TGGTCTGTATGCTGTTAACAGACGTCTGTGTTTTCTTGTTATTTTGGGGTATTTACTAAACAAGAGTCACTGCACAACAAAATTAAACCCAATCAAGAGCGATGTGACCTGGGACGTTACACCATAGATGCATACTGTTCACGCTAGACCCATCAAACTTCACACCCTTCTTCACTGACTTTACTATAATAGCACTCTCTAAGTTTTTCTTTGGACTTTGGGTGCTTTTTCACTCATAATGGTTTTTTTTTTTTGGTGTTATTTTTAACTGACAGGCTTTTGGACTGCACAACCTACATGAGTGCGCATTTGCCTTCACTGACATGTTGTCCCATTTCTTTGTGTTTTTTGCATTTCTCAAAAGCCTCTGATATCTGCTGTTTGGGCCTGTATTTACCTCACCTCTGTGATCCTGAAAAGAAAAATAAGGGCCTCAGAGACATAACCTCCATACAGAACCCTTTTTGCTTTTGGGGCATCTTATTTTTGTGATGTGTATCTACCAAGAATTTTCCACAGTAGTTTCTCTGTGAGCCAGGAGACATAAGAAGTGAGGGCCGGCATGCATTTTTGTATACAGTCTGCAGCTTTTGTAAACACTGCAGCTTCAAGTACTGCACATAGGCAGCACTTCATACCGTGGGAAGGATCATAGCCTTTTGTATCATCCATAGTGGTCATGTGACTGTTTTCTTTCTCGTCCCCTCCAGCCTCCTCTTATCCAGGCAATCTTCAGCGGAGACTCTGAAGAGATCCGGATGCTCATATACAAATCTGAAGACATCAATGCTCTGGTAAGGACACCTACACTAAACATGCATTCTTTCAACATGTTTCTCCAAAGTCCATCTATCCATGTTAAAGGCTGAAACAGTCACCTGTTTTCATTTTCCACAGAACAAATGATTTATATTGATAAATATACAGTTCAATTTTATTCATATAGCACTGAATCATAGCAACAGTCGCTTAAGGCACTTAAGGTAAAGACCCTGCAATAATACCTCAACAATCAGACGACCCCATAATGTAACATAAATAAACTATATGCAGGTAGATTCTTTATTGGCTGCTGCCGTTCACTACAGTGATGCAGTGAAGTGGCACCTCTATCCAGAAGTAAAATAATCGCAGCTCATTTTTTAGCTGTTGGTTTGTTACATGACAGATATGTATAAATGGCAAAAATCTCACCCTGCAAATATTATATTAGACAGTGTCAGTCTCATGTAGGCAGTTCAGGTTGATGTGTCTCCAAACAATCATGCACTCATAAACTACCTGTGTGAACAGCTGGCATCCACCAAACCTCCAAAGAGAGATCAGTAACAGTAAAATAGATAAATAAAGGAAAATAATAAAATGAAGCAAAAAAATAGATATGACAAAAAATGCTAAAATAAACATCAATATAAAAATAAATAGATACAAAAAAAAATCCAAACTAAAATAAATTAAAAAATAAAACATGAATAGAAACTGAAGAAAATAAACTCTAATAAAATGTAAAGAAAAGACAATTTAAAAATAATAATAATCAAGAGAAAACAAATGTCTGCCCATCCATTATCTTCTGCTTATCCAGAAGAAGGGCATCCCAGATGTTTTTTTCCCCAGCAACACTTTCTAGTTTTTCCGGGGGGATTCTGTTCCCAGGTCAGATATATAATCTCTTCAGTAGGCTCTGGCTCTACCCTGGGGTCGCCTCCCAAGTTGGGTGTGCTCAGAAGACCTCCAAAGGGAGGTGCCCAGAACCCCTCAACTGGCTCCTTCCAACAGCGAGGAAGCAGCAGCTCAACCCTGAGCACCCTCAGAGGGTCTGTACTCCTCGCTCAGTCTCTGCTGTCTTCCAGTTGAAGTTGGAATTTCAGAGTTCCCTGTCAGAATTGTCAACTGGACCACCCCCTCATCTTGGACAACTTGGAAAGTCGGAGCAGTCCCACCAACTCTGACTTAATCAATCCAAGATGAATGTAAACATTAGTAAAACTGCAAAACTTGTGCCGCTAAATAAGCCATATGCAGGGCACTGACCAGACTCTACCCATGAGCAGTGTTTTGTGCAAAGTGCAAAAAAAACCCAAAAGCATCACACTGTATTCCCAGTGACGCATAAATGGCATAATATGCTAAGGAGCAAAAGAATTCACTACCAGAACACGCTCAACTTGGAAATTGCATCACTCCCAGCTCCGACATCTGACTTCCGAGGTAAATGGAACGCAGTGGCAGCGTAAGGCTGAGCCCAGCCGCCCTATAAACTCATTTTGGCCTTTGTTATATTTGCGACTTTACTCTTTCAGTCATTACCCAGATCTCATGACTGTAAGTGAGCGTTAGAATGTAGATCAAATGGTAAATCCAAGGCTTTACCTTCAGACTCAGCTCTCACATCACCACAACAGTACAGTACAATATAACTGTACTACTGTAGGAGGGTTTGTGCTCAGAGAGCACGGGGCTTTAAAGGTAAAATTATAGCTGTGTTTCTAAAAATCCTTAAGGAAGATGTGAGGAAAATGAACTTAAAATTGATCCGCCAGAAAAATAAAAAGCTGACCGTTTTAATTAAAGGACAGATGACTGCAGCATGTGTGTACACACGTACCATTACGCAATGATGCACGCAGCATTTAGAAACGTCTTGTGTGTAACAGCTTAGCTTTTATAACTCCTGAACAGTGTTGAGAAGAAGCTCAGTTCTTTCCTATGCTGTTTGTTGAATGTCCAAACATGAATACATTTCAATTTCAATTCAATTCAATTCAAAGCTTTGTTGTCATACGCACAGTAAAGAAACATTGTTTCCCTGTACAATGAAATTCTTACTCTGCTGCCCACACTGGATGTTAGAATACCAAGAAAATAGATAAAATTAAACATGCAAAAAAAAAAAAAAAAAAGTCTCTGAACAACAAATTATGTACATTGTGCATATTTGCTATATTGCAGTAGTCGGTGTAGAAATGGTCTGAGCATACAAGTGCAGCTGTATGCAGGCAGGTAAACAGTGACAGAAGTGCAGTGGTGTCTATGAGGAAGTTTCCAGCTCAGCTGTTTAAGAGTCTAATGGCCGTGAGAAAGAAAGTTCTTTAGTCTGGTGGTCCTGCATTTCACACTTCTATACCTCCAGCCTGAAGGTAGAAATAATCCATTTAAACAAACATTAATAATTAATAAATTAATTAACAAACATGAATACATTTCACTCTACTCCTACCATACTTGTAGTGTACACTGTGTTCAGTTTAATGTATAATGGCTGGAACACAGTTCACAGATACTTACATACAGGATTTAGGTTCGCTCAGTGGTCTGTAAGCATGTAAAGAGAAAAGGTTTCCTTTTACCACTGGAACTCTGCTCAAAATCAGCCTTTAGGGAAATAAAACCGAACTCAGTGGCAACCACCTTCTTCTTTGTTCCACCCCCACTTCCTGTTTCAGAATGAGAGAATTAGAGCTGCAACTTAAGAGTCAGTAAAAGCAAAGTTCAGTGTATGTTTATTTACATATCTGCTCATATGGGTATACATTCACAACACAGTCACACATGTAACAGTGCAGGCCTGAGTCTCGGTCATCCTCTCTGCTAATGACAGTCCACTCAGCCAGTCACATGGGCGTTTACTGGTCAATGGGATCCTCTGAGCACAAGGTCAGTGATTCTCAGCTCATCGTCTGTGACCTGATATCCCAGCCAGCTGCATCAATGGAAATGGTACTTGATTTAAAAGACTTAAAGACTTGGTTATCAGGAAAGAAATGCATTGCATTTGTTGATGGTACACAGTATGCTTGGTAAATATAAACAGAACTTTGTGTGTGTTTACAGGGAAACTCCACAGAGGCCCTCTAAATGTTGTTCTGCAGACTCAGTTTGGAGTATAAATGTCGGCCTTAGAGAGATGCAAAACAACTCTATGGAGACCCTGAACAGCCACAAAGAGACACAAAAAACCCACATAGACATGAAAAACCACAAACGGACACAAAACATCCACAAAGAGACCAAAAAACTCCTGCAAAGAGATTAAAAAAAAAAATCCTATAAAGACACCTAAAACAGCAACATAGAGACACATAACCACACAAAAGGGGGAAAAAACCTCTACAGAGACTTGCATAACAACCACAGAAACCCAAAACAGCCACAAAGGCATGCAGAAAGTTAGCAGAAATCATCAAAAATGACAGGAGAGAGAAATGTGCTGTATTTCTAAAATGGCTGGAACCATGTGAGAGGTTGTGCTCTGGTGTAGGAGGGTCAGTTGTCTCATAATGCACCCCTTGTCCCTCAGGATGCAGAGAAGCGCACTCCGCTGCATGCAGCGGCCTTTCTGGGTGATGCGGAGATCACCGAACTCCTCATCCTCTCGGGTAAAACACGTCATGTCCATCCTCCCTTCTTTCTTCCAGATTTCATCTGTTTTTTTTTTTGCTGTTTTTACTGAATGAATGGAGGTGTGAACCTTTTATTATATTTAAAGCATCCCAGAGAAAATAGAATATGGTTCATGTCCAGTAGAAAATTCACATTGTGTTTTATAATATTAAATTGCCTAAGCTGCCATGTAGCCCAGCCACCAACATCGTGACTGTCACAGAATGTTGTGGACACTCTCAGAAGTAGCATATGGATGCATTTAAGGCTTGTGTTAGTTGATGACAGTGGAAGGCCTGTGATTCCCGCCATCTATCATTTTGATGCTTGGAGCTGTGAAGAACTTTGCAGAGTGGTTTGTAAACGTGAAATTACATCTGTTCCAGTGTTTGAGGTGTTTGCCCTCTTCTTTCCGCTCTGCAGGGGCACGCGTCAACGCCAAAGACAACATGTGGCTGACCCCTCTCCATCGCGCTGTTGCATCTCGGAGTGAGGTGAGAACACACACACACACACACACACACACACACACACACACACACACACACACACACACACACACAGTCTAATGAGTCTAATCCTTTTCCCCTAAACAGCAACAGGTCAGGCAGTGGAGTCACCTGTGAAACAGGTGTAATGGAGTCAAACCTCACTATATTTACCTGAAAGCAGACAGATGACATTTTTAGGCCTCATCCAGCTCTCTTGCTGTTCTCCAGTTTATGGAATCTGGGTCAAAGCAGTTTGTTGGCTGCATAACTTCAAGTATCCATTCATCATGGCTGGAATAGCTGAAGGCTGCACTGGCTGTGTTCCCATTTATAGATATTCAGGTCATGCTTATTTTCAGTGGGTATTGATTTAGTTGATTTGACAGAAAATGGTAAATGGAGTAGTTTAGGGCTGCAACTAAAGATTATTTTGGTAGTCGACTAACTTGCCAGTTATTTTTTTGATTAGTCAACAATGTTCAAGCCTGCCGGTGTTTTAAACGCTCAGCACTGCAGCGATGCTGCTGTGGAAGGAGAGCTCTGCTGTGCACAGTCTGCATTCAGCTTTACTTTTGTTTCTGTCAAATGCTCCCACACCCATTTTCTTTCATTTTCTCCACCCTCCTCTCTCTGTTCCACCATCTTTATGTTCAAGTTATGTTGTTCTTCATTGGTATCGTAGTTATTTGCAGACAGTGGAGGCAATACTGCCCCCATATCTTCCTGTGGTGCATTGCAGTTACAAAATCAGGTACATGTGTTTTAGAATAAGTCGACATTAAAATTACACATGGAGTAATTTCTGTAGTTGATGCCATTTATGTCGACGAATCGTTGCAGCCCTAGAGCAGTTCTTAAATAGCACTTTTCTACTGTACATGAGCACTCTGAGCACTTTATACAGCACACCTCTTTCACCCATTCACACACACATTCATTCAGATGACCTGAGTGTTTGGGGAAACTTTAGACAGTTAATATTTTACTCATCATAGTTTAATAATCCTAGTAATCTAGTTTTTAAAGCTTATATGTAAGATTGCAGCCGCCACTAACTTTGTTTGGTTACAGGTAGGGTAAACCAGGAGACAAAGACCCCCATTAAGAATGATTTTGATTTTATATATATTTTTGAATACCAAGTATCAACACATTGAATAATATAATATGTACACAAGAAGAGTGCTTAGAGTCCTAACAGCCTCTTGTTTTGTGTGCTTATGCAGGAGACTAACTTTATTTTCAAATTCTGATCAGTTAAATTTTAACTGCAAAATATAGTACTGTGCAACAGTACACATTATTTCTTTATATTTTACTAGAAAAAGTGATTTACTGAAATATGAGCAAACATACATGGAAATTCAGCATATGAGACAAAAGCAGAGTTTGTAAAATTCTATTGAGCTTGAAAGTCAACATTTGGTATGACCACCTTTATTCTTCAACACAGCCTGAACTCTCAGGACTCTCAGGTAGTCTTCAGTCTTCCCAAAGGACATTCCAAAGCTCTTCTTTGGATGTTGGCTGCTTTTTGTTCCATTCTCCATCAAGATGATCCCACATTGTTTCAACAATGTTGCGGTCTGGGCTCTGGGTATTGTGTAGTTTTCAGTTTTGATGCATTTGGGGTCATTGTCATGCTGAAAAATGAAACCATCGTCAATCAGATGTTTTCCAGGAGGTACTGCATGGTGGATACAAATCTGATGGTATTTTTTCTGTGTTCATCAATTTTGACAAGATCACCTATGTCTGAAGTGCAGCCCCAAACCATGACAGAGCCTCCGCCGTGTTTTAGAGATGGCTGCAGGCATTCACTGCTACACCTCTTTCCTGACCCCCTTTGTATATATTAAGAATGATTTGAACCAAAAATTTCAAATTTGGATTCATCACTTCATAAGACCTGTTGCTCCTGACTCAGTCCAGTTCTTTTAGAAGTTTTCCCTTCCTTAACTGCCTCAAAATATTCCAGAGAGGAAGATTTTTACCCTTGTTTACCTATTTGATGACATTACTTACATTACTTAAAGTTACATAAAGTTCTTTGATTTCAGTTGTGCAATTTCAGTTGACTGATCAACTAATCTGCGATGTTTTACTGTATCTATGTTCTGTATCTAGTAAAGGGCCTCCTGAGTGCATTTATACAGGAGTCACATGTTTGAGTTATGTGAAAAATTCCAAAATTTCCCCTCAGGAGGCTGTTCGAGTCTTGATCCGCCACTCTGCCGATGTGAACGCGCGGGACAAGAACTGGCAGACGCCGCTGCATGTTGCCGCAGCAAATAATGCGCTGCGATGTGCTGAGATCATCATCCCACTGCTGAGCAGTGTCAACGTGTCAGATCGTGGCGGACGTACTGCCCTCCACCACGCTGCCCTCAATGGTCACACTGAGGTAATGCAGACCAGAGCTGCCGTTTTAATCACTAAAAGTAAATGATTAGCATGTTTGCTGCAGAGCAGGGCTGAACTCACAATAAACAGGCTGTGATGTAACCGCTCTTTGTACTGTTCTGGTTGAATAGCTTGGTTGAAGGAAACAGGTGGGCGAGTGCAGCTGTGTCACTGGGATTATTAAGTGGGCTGTGCATTTTGAAGCACTCCTCATCTTAGGCAGAATCATTCACCAATGTGCCAGATCTAAAATTAACAATGAGAGGCGGCGGATTTGTGGAGCTGAGCTGAATGGATGGCACCTTCATTTCTGCTCGATAGGCAATCCAGAGTGTTTATGCAGCAGCTGGGCCTAGAGATGAGATGTATTTAGAATGCTGTTATATAAAGACCCACCCACAGTCACATCCTGTTGTACACATACAGACACCTCCCTCTAATATTCCCCTCTAATGTCCTCTCTGTCTTTTTGTCAGATGGTAAACCTTCTCCTCACTAAAGGCGCCAACATCAACGCTTTTGATAAGAAGGATGGCCGAGCGCTGCACTGGGCAGCTTTCATGGGTACAAGACAACATTACAGTTTGTTAAGCACATATCATACAACGACATGCAGTACCAATCCTTTACTTTAGATATGTATTATTCCTGTGTGACAAAGTCAAAGTTATTTGCATTTATAAAAGCTCTGAACAAAAACTAATATTTTTACGTTTCCTGAATTTAGGTATAAAAACAGGTACATGTTCTGAGGCTGCCTATTTATACAGTTTGAATTAAACAAAATAAGCCATAACCCATATAAAGAAAAAAATTAAATGCTGTGCTGTGGATTGTAGTTGGTAAGTTATTTTTCATGAGCACCATTAGTAATGAGAGTAACTAACATTAATTCCCAGTATATAACAATAGATTACACTCTTTCAGGACTATACCAGTATTTTCCAAAAATATCAGCCTGACTGTATATCGGTAAACCGAACTTTTCGTAACTCTAAGAGCTACAAAGACATCAGTGGTTCATCAGATAAATGTTTCAGTGGACCCGTCTACCAATCAGCTGAGTGATAGTGTTTTTGCTCTATTAACCCCCCTGTAGGTCACTTGGATGTTGTGTGCCTGCTGGTGAGCAAGGGTGCAGAGATCAGCTGTAAAGACAAACGAGGGTACACCCCACTTCACACAGCAGCCTCCAGTGGACAGATCGCTGTGGTCAAACACCTGCTCAACCTGTCTGTTGAGGTCAGAGCACACACATGCACACCCACCATCATGTTTCCATCCCGTCAGAGGACATAACACTGACTTACTTTACACCGATGCTTTTACCTAGTCTATTACAATCGATAAGCATTAAATTCATGGTGCAATTTGCTGAGAGGATGGGGTGAATTCCCACCTCCGGTCTACATGTTCAGGCCTCTGCTAAATTCTTTTTGTTCCCCAGTGTGGATACAAATGTCACCACCCCTGATCTTTAGCGCTGCATCTTCAAGCAGTTCACACCGCAAACGATAATAAAATCAAAACTATGCCCTGCATTTATGTATTGTTGGTTGGCAGTCCTAAAATGTGGTTTAGGCTTTTTTATGCTTATAGGAAAAAATAACAGATAAATCCAAACTCAACATAGTCTGAGTGTGGCAGCAGCACAGTGGCGCTTGTACTCATGTACACATTCACTCACCATCTTGATCTTGCAAAAACACTGGCACGCACTTTTCCTCGATCCTAATGATGTGTCTGTTTTCTCTGACAACAGATAGATGAGCCCAATGCATTTGGGAACACGGCTCTCCACGTGGCCTGTTTTAATGGTCAGGACGCTGTTGTCAGCGAGCTGATCGATTATGGGGCCAATGTCAGCCAGGCCAACAACAAAGGCTTCACCCCACTGCACTTTGCTGCTGCCTCCACACATGGAGCGCTCTGTTTGGAGTTCCTGGTCAACAATGGGGCTGAGGTCAATGTGCAGGTACACGTTCTGGTCATATCTACCTTTGCTGCTAGAGGACAGTGGTTATATCTGAGATTAGAGCCTAACTATTATTGGATTTCTGGGTTTATTGCCTGTTTGATACCCTAAGAGGCATTTTAATGTTAGGTATTCTGTGGTAAATGAGTGCTGTTGGACTTGAACCTGAAATTTCTGTGTTGATAGCTTGAGCAGTTGGGTGCAACATGCTAATTCCTAAAGGTAAAACAATAGAAAGAGTTTTGACTGATAATAGCTATTTGCTGGTCTATCTGTAGTGGCACTCATGATGACTGGTACATTAAGTAAAGAAGTGATGGGACAAACACCTTCTATCATGTTATGGGTGCTGTGTTGCATAATTTGTTCACCAGAGGGCAACAGTGAACTTGCAGAGCACCCTTGTGTTTTGAATCGCACAGAACACTACAACAAATATCTGATTTTTACATCACAAATATTGATATTATTCTTAAAAATCCTATGTTGGTCAGGCTCTAATGTTTAGACACACACATTAGTCTGACTGATACTGACAGCGGTATTTGGTGAGTTAAAATCCAATATGTCAGTCAATACAGGGTTCTAGTCAATAAAATTCTTCCCCTCTCAGTACCGAACGTACGACTGGGGTGGGGTCCCCTCTCGGTACCAACCAGACACCGTACAGCTGCTTGCTAATGCTAATGGTGCATTGCTAGCTAACTGGTATGATAGCGGTCTGTTCTGGTAGCTAACTGCTGAAATTCTCAGCCAGGCGCAATGCCAGGTGATCAACCACTGGCTAGAACCCTGCAATTTTTTTTTTCTTTCAGACACCATCCGTCCATTCTCTTCCGCTTAGCCTGTTCAGGGTCGCGGGGGGGGGGGGGGCTGGAGCCTATCCCAGCTGACATAGGGCAAGAGGCAGGGTACACCCTGTACAGGTCGTCAGCCTGTCGCAGGGCCAACACAGAGAGACAGACAACCATTCACACCTATGGGCAATTTAGAAACACCAATTAACCTAACCCCAGTAACTGCATGTCTTTGGAATGTGGGAGGAAACCCATGTAGACATGGGTAGAACATCCAGACTCCACACCCCGAGAGGTCTGGGCCAAGATGGAATTGAACCCTGGCCTTCTAGATATCCTTCTAGCTGAGGCAGCAGTGCTAACCATCATAACAAACAAAAATTTGTTATGTGGTTATTTATTTACTTGTTTATGCTTGATTCTGCTTGGATCGGCTGGTGTTTGTGCTTGTGAAGTTTCAAGCACGTGTTGCCATCAGGGAAGTTGCAGCATGCATGGTAGACAACATTTTGTGACACGCAAAACATGGTTGGTGTTTCTGCCATCTTCTCTTTTCTTTTTTTTTTTCTTTTTTGGGGGCATTTTTGCCTTTAATGGATAGCAGTACAATGAAGATTGACAGGATAGAGTGGGGAAAGAGAGAAGGGGAAGACATTCAGCACAGGGTCATGGGTTGGACTCGGCTGCACTTTGGCCATGTGGCCAAACTAGCGCCCATGTTGTCTTTACTTTAAAAATATCATTTGTAGACCATTATATTGCCCGTCAAGCTCTAACACAAATATAACCACTATACTACTATATATACTAAAATCCTTGTAATATTAAGGATATGTTTAAGTCAAAACCAAAAATGTATTTTTTATAATTCTCTCTACTTTCATCAGAGTCGGGATGGGAAGAGTCCTCTCCACATGACTGCGGTTCATGGGCGTTTCACTCGATCCCAGACCCTCATCCAGAATGGTGAGACCTCTTTATGCTTGTATTTGTCTCAGGGTCTCATAAAGCTGCCTTACAGTAACTCCACATTCTCTTTATTTATTCACATTTTGTTTCAGGCGGGGAGATAGACAGTGTGGACAAGGACGGCAACACTCCACTTCACATTGCTGCCCGCTATGGCCACGAGCTCCTCATCAACACGCTTATCACCAGTGGAGCTGACTGCACGAGGTGCATTTTTTCACCTGTTGAGAATTTTATTTATTACAATGGTATGGTTTCTAATAAAAAGGATACCTGTTTCTTTCTCCAAAGGCGAGGAGTCCATGGCATGTTTCCTCTTCACCTGGCTGCCTTGAATGCACACTCTGACTGCTGCCGGAAGCTACTGTCATCAGGTAGCTAAAATAGTACATGGCAGATTTAGTTAGTGAGGACCTACTTAAATTAATTTATACCCTGTAGTGTTACAGTTTTCAAGGTTCATATTAAAGATAGCCAAAGCTTCAAATAATGAAAACTGGTTGTTTATAGAAAAACCTTTGAAACACTTTTTAAAATAAAGTGGGAGGATACTGACGTTATACCGTCTGTCTGTCTGTGAGGTTTTACCTGTCCGGTCTGTAGATTCCAAAACCACAAGGAGCTGAGCCAACAAACTTGGCATATGTGGTGTTTACTCTTCAGAGATGTGAAACACAATATTCATATTCCAGGATGGTGTTGTACACTTTGGCTGTATTTATCTGAAGTGGAGAGCAAAGTGAAGGATTTCAGGCTGCTAATGGAATGATGATATATGCTAATGATATACAGCCTCTTTCTTATGCCTGATTGGCTTAGCCTAATCATGTGATCATATTGTGCTGCGTGATAGGCCATGCCTACTTGACCATTATTGACTGAAATGGAGAAAGAGGGGATTCCCCATATCTAGTAACTGACCTCGGTCACTGAACAGCCGGCAGAGGCTGATAGGAACATCACTTATAGGCTGCAGCCTTATTAATTATCCTGTGGTGTCAGCTTCTGATTGGCTAACATGTTGGTCAGGGATAACTCAGGGCCATAAATAGTACAGACTAAGACTCATCATTGAGCAATATTAAAGCCATACCTACTGCTCAGCAAAATTGCTCAAATGTAAACAACATGGCTGCCTTAAAGTTATAGTGATGTTATACATAATGTATTGATATCAGCAGATTATGTAGTAATATTCCTTTACACACATGAGTTTAATATGATGTGAGTACCTTGTAAGTATGCATTACGTCTGGTTTATTGTAAATGCACAGACATGTGGTATACACCGTTGTAGAGGAATGCAGGAAATTTTTGTCTGTTCTAGGATGTGGATACCAAACAGTATTTGTAGAAATGTTAAAGATAATCACAAAATATAAATCTCTTACAGCATGCTTAAAATTGCTTTGACTTAATGAGTATTGTTAATATTGATAACTTATTTCTGCTGGAATATGTTTTTATCGTTACTAACCCAGGGGTTACTAAAAGTATTTGGATAAAAGTTTAGGCCTTGGACTCCAAATTAGGGTAAAATAGTTTTGCAGGAGGTAATAAAATACTTTTTAACTGGAGACATTTTTAACACACACCTAGCTAGATTAGCTTGCAACAGCTGATGAAACAACGGATGCCATTTTCATCAACAACATTTTGAGTAAATCAAATGTAAACAGTTTTCAGACCTGTTTGTCCAGAACTTGAAATTATTTGCCTTTTTTTTTTTTTTTTTTTTTTGTTGATCCAAGAACACTGAATCAGCATTTCTGCTAATGTGCCCTCAGTGTGCTGACTCAGGAGCTCTGTTGTCTTAGTTTCATCCTGGAGCGTGACCTGAGGCAGCTTTTAGTCTGGTTGTTTTTCTGCACAGGCACATGTATTCAGCTCTCACTAAATTCGGGTCACAATACTCCTGAAAAGACAAGTCCTCACTTAGTCTAATTACTTATTTTCCCTCTGGAAAAGCAGTGTATCCCGGTGAATTCTCCTCTCTCTGCAGCTATCTTGTTTACATCAGAAAGTTTCCTTGTTACTTTGGGCTATAAAATAATTTCTCTTTCTTCTTATATCATCTGTTTAACTGAGTTGATAAAGGTTGTTTCCAATCCAGCTGAGGAAACGTTTGATTAAATAGAAGTAGGGAAAAAAAACAGCATTCTTCGTGGCTCCAGATCCAGGTAATTTGATGGTATAACAAGGCCCTGGTGCTTGTATCTGGAGGCATGGAGCAGGATGGAACTGGGCTCCTCACGAGGTTCTGCTGAGTTGCTGAAGTGAAAAACAAAGATGTCATTTAGATGTGTTTGTGTCTTATTCGGCTGCAGTACTGGGATTGGTCAGGAGTGTTCTATTTGCTGCACCCAGAGCTAAAGCATGGATCTAAAAACCCTTCATACTGTAGTTCTAATTCTTGCAGTTGTGTGCTTATTCAAAATGTCAATGAAAGCATGAGCTGGCAGGCTTTACATGTGTTTGAACAACAGGTGCTAATCTGATTCTGTACTCATTAAGAGTTCTAATACAGTGCTATCTTAAAGCCATACCTACTATCGAAATAGTCCTTTATAACTTAAAGCATGATTACCAAAGTAATCTTGCTGGGTAATTAGAACTACAGGCGAAAGGCAAAATCCATAAATGCATCTTTTTGGTGAACTTTCCCTTTAAATAAATTGTACTTTTGAGCCTTTTGTGCCCAAATTCCATTCCTCTGCTCAATAACCTCTCATATAAACATTACACAACCATGGTAATGGCTTAATCTGAAGGCTTCCAACTCGTGATCGCTCACTTTATTTATCTGTGCGTCATGTAGAAATGTGTTAAAGCTGGAGTGTTGAACTCACAGTAAATTCAAGCTCTGTTGTGTCGAACCCTGTGTTGGTGTATGGGTCCAAATGCTCGCTGCATCTTCTATCTTAGGTCGTTCTTTCTGAACGTCTCTCTGATCTTTTGATAACAAGCGGCTCTCTGTCTGTAACATGTTGCGTATATCTGTCTTTGTATTCTCCTCTGTATGCATGATCACTTTTAACCCCCCGTTTCCCCCCACCTGTCACACTAACCTCGGTCTCCCTCTCCACCTCCTTCTCTTCCTGTCTCTCTCTTTCTCTGTGATGGCTGCTGCCGCCGCTGTGTCTTGTCTGGCCTCCCTTCGTTTCCCTGCGCTGCTCCCATCAGGTCGGAGGTTTAGCATAATGTGTAACGACTCGGTCCTGTCCGCAGGCTTTCAGATAGACACTCCAGACACCCTGGGGAGGACCTGCCTGCATGCCGCTGCTGCCGGAGGGTGAGTCCCACCATTCATACAGGATACACCTTTATCCATTTAAATAGCTTTTACCTATAATTTTCCTGGTTTTGGACTTCATTTTCACATATGAGAACATGGCCAATATAACAAAGTCAGAGGTGAAATTTGCAGGTGCTACCAGTATCAGAAAAGTTCCACAATTTTCCAAAAAGAAAATGTATCAGCATCAACTGCTTATAATGACTGTCAAGCAGAGTGGTGGAGGGGTGATAATTGGGTTTGTTTTGCAGCCACAGGATCACTGAGTCAACCATCAACTCCTTTGTATATGAAAATATTCTAGAATGTGAGTCTGTCTGTCTGACAGCTAAAGCTCGGCCCAAACCGGGTCATGCAACAGGACACAGCATCAAATCTACAACAGAATGGCCGAAAAAGAAACGAATCAAGGTGCTGCAGCGCCCGACCCGACTGAAATGCTGTGGCAGGGACTTAAGTCTCTTTTGACCTTCTGTTCTCAGATCTTGTCAGAAAGGTTTTGTGTCAAAGAAATGTCACCCGGACCCCTGCAAATAAGTCTACATGGTTTTGGGTGCCAAAACCATGGGTACCAACCAAAAGTTTGGGTACCAGACCTTTGGTTAAGGATCATAAACCTTTCAACAATAAAATCTCTTTTTTGGAGTAATAGTTGCCATCTCTGTATCTCTTTGTGCAGTAATGTGG